>NW_026915252.1:0-11867 GCF_034315485.1 Pezoporus occidentalis
TCTAGATATATAGGAAAACACAGTAAACGTAACAAAGTGAGCAAAATAAAGTATGTTCAAGAGCATTCTAATGACCCACAGAGGTTCTCAACCCCAACCCTAACCCTAACCCTAACCCTAACCCTAACCCATTTCTCCCCTGTAACTGTAACAAAGTGAGTGCAACACTATATATATATATATATAGGAAAACACAGTAAATGTAACAAAGTGAGCAAAATAAAGCATGTTCAAGAGCATTCTAATGACCCACAGAGGTCAACCCTAACCCTAACCCTAACCCTAACCCTAACCCTAACCCTAACACTAACCCTAACCCATTTCTCCCCTGTAACTGTAACAAAGTGAGTGTAATACTATATGTATATATATATACAGGAAAACAGAGGAAACGTAACAAAGTGAGCAAAATAAAACATGTTCAAGAGCATTCTAATGACCCACAGAGGTTCTCAACCCTAACCCTAACCCTAACCCTAACCCTAACCCTAACCCTAAACCTAACCCTAACCCTAACCCATTTCTCCCCTGTAACTGTAACAAAGTGAGTGTAATACTATATGTATATATATATACAGGAAAACAGAGGAAACGTAACAAAGTGATCAAAATAAAGCATGTTCAAGAGGATTCTAATGACCCACAGAGGTTCTCAACCCTAACCCTAACCCTAACCCTAACCCTAACCCTAACCCTACCACTAACCCTAACCCATTTCTCCCCTCTAACTGTAACAAAGCGAGTGTAATACTATATATCTAGATATATAGGAAAACACAGTAAACGTAACAAAGTGAGCAAAATAAAGTATGTTCAAGAGCATTCTAATGACCCACAGAGGTCCTCAACCCCAACCCTAACCCTAACCCTAACCCTAACCCTAACCCATTTCTCCCCTGTAACTGTAACAAAGTGAGTGCAACACTATATATATAGATATATAGGAAAACACAGTAAATGTAACAAAGTGAGCAAAATAAAGCATGTTCAAGAGCATTCTAATGACCCACAGAGGTACTCAACCCTAACCCTAACCCTAACCCTAACACTAACACTAACCCTAACCCATTTCTCCCCTGTAACTGTAACAAAGTGAGTGTAATACTATATGTATATATATATACAGGAAAACAGAGGAAACGTAACAAAGTGAGCAAAATAAAACATGTTCAAGAGCATTCTAATGACCCACAGAGGTTCTCAACCCTAACCCTAACCCTAACCCTAAACCCTAACCCTAACCCTAAACCTAACCCTAACCCTAACCCATTTCTCCCCTGTAACTGTAACAAAGTGAGTGTAATACTATATGTATATATATATACAGGAAAACAGAGGAAACGTAACAAAGTGATCAAAATAAAGCATGTTCAAGAGGATTCTAATGACCCACAGAGGTTCTCAACCCTAACCCTAACCCTAACCCTAACCCTAACCCTAACCCTAACCCTAACCGTAAACCTAACCCTACCCCATTTCTCCCCTCTAACTGTAACAAAGCGAGTGTAATACTATATATCTAGATATATAGGAAAACACAGTAAACGTAACAAAGTGAGCAAAATAAAGTATGTTCAAGAGCATTCTAATGACCCACAGAGGTTCTCAACCCCAACCCTAACCCTAACCCTAACCCTAACCCTAACCCATTTCTCCCCTGTAACTGTAACAAAGTGAGTGCAACACTATATATATAGATATATAGGAAAACACAGTAAATGTAACAAAGTGAGCAAAATAAAGCATGTTCAAGAGCATTCTAATGACCCACAGAGGTACTCAACCCTAACCCTAACCCTAACCCTAACCCTAACACTAACCCTAACCCATTTCTCCCCTGTAACTGTAACAAAGTGAGTGTAATACTATATGTATATATATATACAGGAAAACAGAGGAAACGTAACAAAGTGAGCAAAATAAAACATGTTCAAGAGCATTCTAATGACCCACAGAGGTTCTCAACCCTAACCCTAACCCTAACCCTAACCCTAACCCTAACCCTAACCCTAAACCTAACCCTAACCCTAACCCATTTCTCCCCTGTAACTGTAACAAAGTGAGTGTAATACTATATGTATATATATATACAGGAAAACAGAGGAAACGTAACAAAGTGATCAAAATAAAGCATGTTCAAGAGGATTCTAATGACCCACAGAGGTTCTCAACCCTAACCCTAACCCTAACCCTAACCCTAACCCTAACCGTAAACCTAACCCTACCCCATTTCTCCCCTCTAACTGTAACAAAGCGAGTGTAATACTATATATCTAGATATATAGGAAAACACAGTAAACGTAACAAAGTGAGCAAAATAAAGTATGTTCAAGAGCATTCTAATGACCCACAGAGGTTCTCAACCCCAACCCTAACCCTAACCCTAACCCTAACCCTAACCCATTTCTCCCCTGTAACTGTAACAAAGTGAGTGCAACACTATATATATAGATATATAGGAAAACACAGTAAATGTAACAAAGTGAGCAAAATAAAGCATGTTCAAGAGCATTCTAATGACCCACAGAGGTACTCAACCCAACCCTAACCCTAACCCTAACCCTAACACTAACCCTAACCCATTTCTCCCCTGTAACTGTAACAAAGTGAGTGTAATACTATATGTATATATATATACAGGAAAACAGAGGAAACGTAACAAAGTGAGCAAAATAAAACATGTTCAAGAGCATTCTAATGACCCACAGAGGTTCTCAACCCTAACCCTAACCCTAACCCTAACCCTAACCCTAACCCTAAACCTAACCCTAACCCTAACCCATTTCTCCCCTGTAACTGTAACAAAGTGAGTGTAATACTATATGTATATATATATACAGGAAAACAGAGGAAACGTAACAAAGTGATCAAAATAAAGCATGTTCAAGAGGATTCTAATGACCCACAGAGGTTCTCAACCCTAACCCTAACCCTAACCCTAACCCTAACCCTAACCCTAACCGTAAACCTAACCCTACCCCATTTCTCCCCTCTAACTGTAACAAAGCGAGTGTAATACTATATATCTAGATATATAGGAAAACACAGTAAACGTAACAAAGTGAGCAAAATAAAGTATGTTCAAGAGCATTCTAATGACCCACAGAGGTTCTCAACCCCAACCCTAACCCTAACCCTAACCCTAACCCTAACCCATTTCTCCCCTGTAACTGTAACAAAGTGAGTGCAACACTATATATATAGATATATAGGAAAACACAGTAAATGTAACAAAGTGAGCAAAATAAAGCATGTTCAAGAGCATTCTAATGACCCACAGAGGTACTCAACCCTAACCCTAACCCTAACCCTAACACTAACCCTAACCCATTTCTCCCCTGTAACTGTAACAAAGTGAGTGTAATACTATATGTATATATATATACAGGAAAACAGAGGAAACGTAACAAAGTGAGCAAAATAAAACATGTTCAAGAGCATTCTAATGACCCACAGAGGTTCTCAACCCTAACCCTAACCCTAACCCTAACCCTAACCCTAACCCTAACCCTAAACCTAACCCTAACCCTAACCCATTTCTCCCCTGTAACTGTAACAAAGTGAGTGTAATACTATATGTATATATATATACAGGAAAACAGAGGAAACGTAACAAAGTGATCAAAATAAAGCATGTTCAAGAGGATTCTAATGACCCACAGAGGTTCTCAACCCTAACCCTACCCTAACCCTAACCCTAACCCTAACCCCTAACCCTACCCCATTTCTCCCCTCTAACTGTAACAAAGCGAGTGTAATACTATATATCTAGATATATAGGAAAACACAGTAAACGTAACAAAGTGAGCAAAATAAAGTATGTTCAAGAGCATTCTAATGACCCACAGAGGTTCTCAACCCCAACCCTAACCCTAACCCTAACCCTAACCCTAACCCATTTCTCCCCTGTAACTGTAACAAAGTGAGTGCAACACTATATATATAGATATATAGGAAAACACAGTAAATGTAACAAAGTGAGCAAAATAAAGCATGTTCAAGAGCATTCTAATGACCCACAGAGGTACTCAACCCTAACCCTAACCCTAACCCTAACCCTAACACTAACCCTAACCCATTTCTCCCCTGTAACTGTAACAAAGTGAGTGTAATACTATATGTATATATATATACAGGAAAACAGAGGAAACGTAACAAAGTGAGCAAAATAAAACATGTTCAAGAGCATTCTAATGACCCACAGAGGTTCTCAACCCTAACCCTAACCCTAACCCTAACCCTAACCCTAACCCTAAACCTAACCCTAACCCTAACCCATTTCTCCCCTGTAACTGTAACAAAGTGAGTGTAATACTATATGTATATATATATACAGGAAAACAGAGGAAACGTAACAAAGTGATCAAAATAAAGCATGTTCAAGAGGATTCTAATGACCCACAGAGGTTCTCAACCCTAACCCTAACCCTAACCCTAACCCTAACCCTAAACCTAACCCTACCCCATTTCTCCCCTCTAACTGTAACAAAGCGAGTGTAATACTATATATCTAGATATATAGGAAAACACAGTAAACGTAACAAAGTGAGCAAAATAAAGTATGTTCAAGAGCATTCTAATGACCCACAGAGGTTCTCAACCCCAACCCTAACCCTAACCCTAACCCTAACCCTAACCCATTTCTCCCCTGTAACTGTAACAAAGTGAGTGCAACACTATATATATAGATATATAGGAAAACACAGTAAATGTAACAAAGTGAGCAAAATAAAGCATGTTCAAGAGCATTCTAATGACCCACAGAGGTACAACCCAACCCTAACCCTAACCCTAACACTAACCCTAACCCATTTCTCCCCTGTAACTGTAACAAAGTGAGTGTAATACTATATGTATATATATATACAGGAAAACAGAGGAAACGTAACAAAGTGAGCAAAATAAAACATGTTCAAGAGCATTCTAATGACCCACAGAGGTTCTCAACCCTAACCCTAACCCTAACCCTAACCCAAAACCTAACCCTAACCCTAACCCATTTCTCCCCTGTAACTGTAACAAAGTGAGTGTAATACTATATGTATATATATATACAGGAAAACAGAGGAAACGTAACAAAGTGATCAAAATAAAGCATGTTCAAGAGGATTCTAATGACCCACAGAGGTTCTCAACCCTAACCCTAACCCTAACCCTAACCCTAACCGTAAACCTAACCCTACCCCATTTCTCCCCTCTAACTGTAACAAAGCGAGTGTAATACTATATATCTAGATATATAGGAAAACACAGTAAACGTAACAAAGTGAGCAAAATAAAGTATGTTCAAGAGCATTCTAATGACCCACAGAGGTTCTCAACCCCAACCCTAACCCTAACCCTAACCCTAACCCTAACCCATTTCTCCCCTGTAACTGTAACAAAGTGAGTGCAACACTATATATATAGATATATAGGAAAACACAGTAAATGTAACAAAGTGAGCAAAATAAAGCATGTTCAAGAGCATTCTAATGACCCACAGAGGTACTCAACCCTAACCCTAACCCTAACCCTAACCCTAACACTAACCCTAACCCATTTCTCCCCTGTAACTGTAACAAAGTGAGTGTAATACTATATGTATATATATATACAGGAAAACAGAGGAAACGTAACAAAGTGAGCAAAATAAAACATGTTCAAGAGCATTCTAATGACCCACAGAGGTTCCCTAACCCTAACCCTAACCCTAACCCTAACCCTAACCCTAAACCTAACCCTAACCCTAACCCATTTCTCCCCTGTAACTGTAACAAAGTGAGTGTAATACTATATGTATATATATATACAGGAAAACAGAGGAAACGTAACAAAGTGATCAAAATAAAGCATGTTCAAGAGGATTCTAATGACCCACAGAGGTTCTCAACCCTAACCCTAACCCTAACCCTAACCCTAACCCTAACCCTAACCCTACCCCATTTCTCCCCTCTAACTGTAACAAAGCGAGTGTAATACTATATATATAGATATATAGGAAAACACAGTAAACGTAACAAAGTGAGCAAAATAAAGTATGTTCAAGAGCATTCTAATGACCCACAGAGGTTCTCAACCCCAACCCTAACCCTAACCCTAACCCTAACCCTAACCCATTTCTCCCCTGTAACTGTAACAAAGTGAGTGCAACACTATATATATAGATATATAGGAAAACACAGTAAATGTAACAAAGTGAGCAAAATAAAGCATGTTCAAGAGCATTCTAATGACCCACAGAGGTACTCAACCCTAACCCTAACCCTAACCCTAACACTAACCCTAACCCATTTCTCCCCTGTAACTGTAACAAAGTGAGTGTAATACTATATGTATATATATATACAGGAAAACAGAGGAAACGTAACAAAGTGAGCAAAATAAAACATGTTCAAGAGCATTCTAATGACCCACAGAGGTTCTCAACCCTAACCCTAACCCTAACCCTAACCCTAACCCTAAACCTAACCCTAACCCTAACCCATTTCTCCCCTGTAACTGTAACAAAGTGAGTGTAATACTATATGTATATATATATACAGGAAAACAGAGGAAACGTAACAAAGTGATCAAAATAAAGCATGTTCAAGAGGATTCTAATGACCCACAGAGGTTCTCAACCCTAACCCTAACCCTAACCCTAACCCTAACCCTAACCTAACCCTACCCCATTTCTCCCCTCTAACTGTAACAAAGCGAGTGTAATACTATATATATAGATATATAGGAAAACACAGTAAACGTAACAAAGTGAGCAAAATAAAGTATGTTCAAGAGCATTCTAATGACCCACAGAGGTTCTCAACCCCAACCCTAACCCTAACCCTAACCCTAACCCTAACCCATTTCTCCCCTGTAACTGTAACAAAGTGAGTGCAACACTATATATATAGATATATAGGAAAACACAGTAAATGTAACAAAGTGAGCAAAATAAAGCATGTTCAAGAGCATTCTAATGACCCACAGAGGTACTCAACCCTAACCCTAACCCTAACCCTAACACTAACCCTAACCCATTTCTCCCCTGTAACTGTAACAAAGTGAGTGTAATACTATATGTATATATATATACAGGAAAACAGAGGAAACGTAACAAAGTGAGCAAAATAAAACATGTTCAAGAGCATTCTAATGACCCACAGAGGTTCTCAACCCTAACCCTAACCCTAACCCTAACCCTAACCCTACTAACCCTAACCCATTTCTCCCCTGTAACTGTAACAACGTGAGTGTAATACTATATATATAGATATATAGGAAAACACAGTAAACGTAACAAAGTGATCAAAATAAAGCATGTTCAAGAGCATTCTAATGACCCACAGAGGTTCAACCCTAACCCAACCCTAACCCTAACCCTAACCCTAACCCTAACCCTAACCCATTTCTCCCCTGTAACTGTAACAAAGTGAGTGTAATACTATATATATAGATATATAGGAAAACACAGTAAATGTAACAAAGTGAGCAAAATAAAGCATGTTCAAGAGCATTCTAATGACCCACAGAGGTACTCAACCCTAACCCTAACCCTAACCCTAACCCTAACCCATTTCTCCCCTGTAACTGTAACAAAGTGAGTGTAATACTATATGTATATATATATATAGGAAAACACAGTAAACGTAACAAAGTGAGCAAAATAAAACATGTTCAAGAGCATTCTAATGACCCACAGAGGTTCTCAACCCTAACCCTAACCCTAACCCTAACCCTAACTAAACCTAACCCTAACCCATTTCTCCCCTGTAACTGTAACAAAGTGAGTGTAATACTATATGTATATATATATACAGGAAAACAGAGGAAACGTAACAAAGTGAGCAAAATAAAGCATGTTCAAGAGCATTCTAATGACCCACAGAGGTTCTCAACCCTAACCCTAACCCTAACCCTAACCCTAAACCTAACCCTACCCCATTTCTCCCCTGTAACTGTAACAAAGCGAGTGTAATACTATATATATAGATATATAGGAAAACACAGTAAACGTAACAAAGTGAGCAAAATAAAGTATGTTCAAGAGCATTCTAATGACCCACAGAGGTTCTCAACCCCTAACCCTAACCCTAACCCTAACCCTAACCCTAACCCATTTCTCCCCTGTAACTGTAACAAAGTGAGTGCAACACTATATATATAGATATATAGGAAAACACAGTAAATGTAACAAAGTGAGCAAAATACAGCATGTTCAAGAGCATTCTAATGACCCACAGAGGTACTCAACCCTAACCCTAACCCTAACCCTAACACTAACCCTAACCCATTTCTCCCCTGTAACTGTAACAAAGTGAGTGTAATACTATATGTATATATATATACAGGAAAACAGAGGAAACGTAACAAAGTGAGCAAAATAAAGCATGTTCAAGAGCATTCTAATGACCCACAGAGGTTCTCAACCCTAACCCTAACCCTAACCCTAACCCTAAACCTAACCCTAACCCTAACCCATTTCTCCCCTGTAACTGTAACAAAGTGAGTGTAATACTATATATATATATATATAGGAAAACACAGTAAACGTAACAAAGTGAGCAAAATAAAGCATGTTCAAGAGCATTCTAATGACCCACAGAGGTTCTCAACCCTAACCCTAACCCTAACCCTAACCCTAACCCTAACCCATTTCTCCCCTGTAACTGTAACAAAGTGAGTGCAACACTATATATATAGATATATAGGAAAACACAGTAAATGTAACAAAGTGAGCAAAATAAAGCATGTTCAAGAGCATTCTAATGACCCACAGAGGTACTCAACCCTAACCCTAACCCTAACCCTAACCCTAACACTAACCCTAACCCATTTCTCCCCTGTAACTGTAACAAAGTGAGTGTAATACTATATGTATATATATATACAGGAAAACAGAGGAAACGTAACAAAGTGAGCAAAATAAAACATGTTCAAGAGCATTCTAATGACCCACAGAGATTCTCAACCCTAACCCTAACCCTAACCCTAACCCAAAACCTAACCCTAACCCTAACCCATTTCTCCCCTGTAACTGTAACAAAGTGAGTGTAATACTATATATCTAGATATATAGGAAAACACAGGAAACGTAACAAAGTGAGCAAAATAAAGCATGTTCAAGAGCATTCTAATGACCCACAGAGGTTCTCAACCCTAACCCTAACCCTAACCCTAACCCTAACCCTAACCCTAACCCCATTTCTCCCCTGTAACTGTAACAAAGTGAGTGTAATACTATATATATAGATATATAGGAAAACACAGTAAACGTAACAAAGTGAGCAAAATAAAGCATGTTCAAGAGCATTCTAATGACCCACAGAGGTACTCAACCCTAACCCTAACCCTAACCCTAACTAACCTAACCCTAACCCATTTCTCCCCTGTAACTGTAACAAAGTGAGTGTAATACTATATATATATATATATAGGAAAACACAGGAAACGTAACAAAGTGAGCAAAATAAAACATGTTCAAGAGCATTCTAATGACCCACAGAGGTTCTCAACCCTAACCCTAACCCTAACCCTAACCCTAACCCTAAACCTAACCCTAACCCTAACCCATTTCTCCCCTGTAACTGTAACAAAGTGAGTGTAATACTATATGTATATATATATACAGGAAAACAGAGGAAACGTAACAAAGTGATCAAAATAAAGCATGTTCAAGAGGATTCTAATGACCCACAGAGGTTCTCAACCCTAACCCTAACCCTAACCCTAACCCTAACCCTAACCGTAAACCTAACCCTACCCCATTTCTCCCCTCTAACTGTAACAAAGCGAGTGTAATACTATATATCTAGATATATAGGAAAACACAGTAAACGTAACAAAGTGAGCAAAATAAAGTATGTTCAAGAGCATTCTAATGACCCACAGAGGTTCTCAACCCCAACCCTAACCCTAACCCTAACCCTAACCCTAACCCATTTCTCCCCTGTAACTGTAACAAAGTGAGTGCAACACTATATATATAGATATATAGGAAAACACAGTAAATGTAACAAAGTGAGCAAAATAAAGCATGTTCAAGAGCATTCTAATGACCCACAGAGGTACTCAACCCTAACCCTAACCCTAACCCTAACACTAACCCTAACCCATTTCTCCCCTGTAACTGTAACAAAGTGAGTGTAATACTATATGTATATATATATACAGGAAAACAGAGGAAACGTAACAAAGTGAGCAAAATAAAACATGTTCAAGAGCATTCTAATGACCCACAGAGGTTCAACCCTACCCCAACCCTAACCCTAACCCTAACCCTAACCCTAAACCTAACCCTAACCCTAACCCATTTCTCCCCTGTAACTGTAACAAAGTGAGTGTAATACTATATGTATATATATATACAGGAAAACAGAGGAAACGTAACAAAGTGATCAAAATAAAGCATGTTCAAGAGGATTCTAATGACCCACAGAGGTTCTCAACCCTAACCCTAACCCTAACCCTAACCCTAACCCTAACCCTAACCGTAAACCTAACCCTACCCCATTTCTCCCCTCTAACTGTAACAAAGCGAGTGTAATACTATATATCTAGATATATAGGAAAACACAGTAAACGTAACAAAGTGAGCAAAATAAAGTATGTTCAAGAGCATTCTAATGACCCACAGAGGTTCTCAACCCCAACCCTAACCCTAACCCTAACCCTAACCCTAACCCATTTCTCCCCTGTAACTGTAACAAAGTGAGTGCAACACTATATATATAGATATATAGGAAAACACAGTAAATGTAACAAAGTGAGCAAAATAAAGCATGTTCAAGAGCATTCTAATGACCCACAGAGGTACTCAACCCTAACCCTAACCCTAACCCTAACCCTAACACTAACCCTAACCCATTTCTCCCCTGTAACTGTAACAAAGTGAGTGTAATACTATATGTATATATATATACAGGAAAACAGAGGAAACGTAACAAAGTGAGCAAAATAAAACATGTTCAAGAGCATTCTAATGACCCACAGAGGTTCTCAACCCTAACCCTAACCCTAACCCTAACCCTAACCCTAACCCTAACCCTAAACCTAACCCTAACCCTAACCCATTTCTCCCCTGTAACTGTAACAAAGTGAGTGTAATACTATATGTATATATATATACAGGAAAACAGAGGAAACGTAACAAAGTGATCAAAATAAAGCATGTTCAAGAGGATTCTAATGACCCACAGAGGTTCTCAACCCTAACCCTAACCCTAACCCTAACCCTAACCCTAACCGTAAACCTAACCCTACCCCATTTCTCCCCTCTAACTGTAACAAAGCGAGTGTAATACTATATATCTAGATATATAGGAAAACACAGTAAACGTAACAAAGTGAGCAAAATAAAGTATGTTCAAGAGCATTCTAATGACCCACAGAGGTTCTCAACCCCAACCCTAACCCTAACCCTAACCCTAACCCTAACCCATTTCTCCCCTGTAACTGTAACAAAGTGAGTGCAACACTATATATATAGATATATAGGAAAACACAGTAAATGTAACAAAGTGAGCAAAATAAAGCATGTTCAAGAGCATTCTAATGACCCACAGAGGTACTCAACCCTAACCCTAACCCTAACCCTAACACTAACCCTAACCCATTTCTCCCCTGTAACTGTAACAAAGTGAGTGTAATACTATATGTATATATATATACAGGAAAACAGAGGAAACGTAACAAAGTGAGCAAAATAAAACATGTTCAAGAGCATTCTAATGACCCACAGAGGTTCTCAACCCTAACCCTAACCCTAACCCTAACCCTAACCCTAAACCTAACCCTAACCCTAACCCATTTCTCCCCTGTAACTGTAACAAAGTGAGTGTAATACTATATGTATATATATATACAGGAAAACAGAGGAAACGTAAAAAAGTGATCAAAATAAAGCA
>NW_026915253.1:0-3627 GCF_034315485.1 Pezoporus occidentalis
CCTTTTTAAAAGGGGGGTGGAAAAAGGGGGGGCCCCAAAGAAAGGGATTTTGGGGGAACATAGAAAATTTAACCGAACCCGGTTTGGGGGGGAACCGTTTTGGGGACCCCTGTGTGCTGGGGAAGAAAACACCAGCTTTTGGTTCTGGGTTTTAGGATGAAAAGGGAAAGGCTGAAGTGGTGCCCGGCAAAGAGCCGGTTCTGAAGACCCCCAAGCTTTCCCCGTGGGCGTGGGAGCAGATGATGCACTTTTAAGTGTTTGGGTGGCCCGGAAAACAGGGTTCTTTCCTTTGCTTTTTGAGAAAGGGGGCAAAAAAAACCCTTTATCACCTGTGGGATTTTTGGGGGAACAGGTAGAAAGTTTCCCCGGTTTTGTGGGGAGAGAGCCAAAGTTGTGCGTTCCCCGGGGCCGGGGCTGAAAAACCCCGCTAGTTTTTCTGGGTTTTGGTTGAAAAGAGGAGGCTTGTGGTGACCCGTTGCAAAGAGCCGGTTGAAGAAGCTCTCCCTGCTGGTTCTTCTGCTGTGGGAGCAGATGCCACTGTTCATTCTGTGCTGACAGTGTTGCTGCGCAGCAGAGAGCAGGCTCTGAACTGATTCCATTCAAATGCTTTTCCTGTATGAAAGGGAGCAGTGAAAGCAACGATGGATGCACCAATGTAAAGGTGATTGTGTGCTGAACAGGTCCAGCACAAGCTTTCAATCCTGGCTCTTCTGCTGTGGGAGCAGAAGCCAAACGTTCGTGCTGTACTCACTGTGCTGCTGGGCAACTGAAAGCGACCAGCTGAGAATTTGGATTCAAATGGAGTTTTAGGTATGAAACCGAGGAGAGACTGCAATGATGGTGACACCGTTGCAAAGCAGCCTGTGTGCTGAAGAGGCCCAGCACTAGCTTTCCCTGCTGGTTCTTCTGCTGTGGGAGCAGATGCCACTGTTCTTTCTGTGCTGACTGTGTTGCTGCCAGCAGAGAGCAGGCTCTGAACTGATTCCATTCAAATGCTTTTCCTGTATGAAAGGGAGCAGTGAAAGCAACGATGGATGCACCAATGTAAAGGTGATTGTGTGCTGAACAGGTCCAGCACAAGCTTTCAATCCTGGCTCTTCTGCTGTGGGAGCAGAAGCCAAACGTTCGTGCTGTACTCACTGTGCTGCTGGGCAACTGAGAGCGACCAGCTGAGAATTTGGATTCAAATGGAGTTTTAGGTATGAAACCGAGGAGAGACTGCAATGATGGTGACACCGTTGCAAAGCAGCCTGTGTGCTGAAGAGGCCCAGCACTAGCTTTCCCTGCTGGTTCTTCTGCTGTGGGAGCAGATGCCACTGTTCTTTCTGTGCTGACTGTGTTGCTGCGCAGCAGAGAGCAGGCTCTGAACTGATTCCATTCAAATGCTTTTCCTGTATGAAAGGGAGCAGTGAAAGCAACGATGGATGCACCAATGTAAAGGTGATTGTGTGCTGAACAGGTCCAGCACAAGCTTTCAATCCTGGCTCTTCTGCTGTGGGAGCAGAAGCCAAACGTTCGTGCTGTACTCACTGTGCTGCTGGGCAGCTGAAAGCGACCAGCTGAGAATTTGGATTCAAATGGAGTTTTAGGTATGAAACCGAGGAGAGACTGCAATGATGGTGACACCGTTGCAAAGCAGCCTGTGTGCTGAAGAGGCCCAGCACTAGCTTTCCCTGCTGGTTCTTCTGCTGTGGGAGCAGATGCCACTGTTCATTCTGTGCTGACAGTGTTGCTGCGCAGCAGAGAGCAGGCTCTGAACTGATTCCATTCAAATGCTTTTCCTGTATGAAAGGGAGCAGTGAAAGCAACGATGGATGCACCAATGTAAAGGTGATTGTGTGCTGAACAGGTCCAGCACAAGCTTTCAATCCTGGCTCTTCTGCTGTGGGAGCAGAAGCCAAACGTTCGTGCTGTACTCACTGTGCTGCTGGGCAACTGAAAGCGACCAGCTGAGAATTTGGATTCAAATGGAGTTTTAGGTATGAAACCGAGGAGAGACTGCAATGATGGTGACACCGTTGCAAAGCAGCCTGTGTGCTGAAGAGGCCCAGCACTAGCTTTCCCTGCTGGTTCTTCTGCTGTGGGAGCAGATGCCACTGTTCTTTCTGTGCTGACTGTGTTGCTGCCAGCAGAGAGCAGGCTCTGAACTGATTCCATTCAAATGCTTTTCCTGTATGAAAGGGAGCAGTGAAAGCAACGATGGATGCACCAATGTAAAGGTGATTGTGTGCTGAACAGGTCCAGCACCAGCTTTCAATCCTGACACTTCTGTTGTGGGAGGAGAAGCCAAACGTTCGTGCTGTACTCACTGTGCTGCTGGGCAACTGAAAGCGACCAGCTGAGAATTTGGATTCAAATGGAGTTTTAGGTATGAAACCGAGGAGAGACTGCAATGATGGTGACACCGTTGCAAAGCAGCCTGTGTGCTGAAGAGGCCCAGCACTAGCTTTCCCTGCTGGTTCTTCTGCTGTGGGAGCAGATGCCACTGTTCATTCTGTGCTGACTGTGTTGCTGCGCAGCAGAGAGCAGGCTCTGAACTGATTCCATTCAAATGCTTTTCCTGTATGAAAGGGAGCAGTGAAAGCAACGATGGATGCACCAATGTAAAGGTGATTGTGTGCTGAACAGGTCCAGCACAAGCTTTCAATCCTGGCTCTTCTGCTGTGGGAGCAGAAGCCAAACGTTCGTGCTGTACTCACTGTGCTGCTGGGCAACTGAAAGCGACCAGCTGAGAATTTGGATTCAAATGGAGTTTTAGGTATGAAACCGAGGAGAGACTGCAATGATGGTGACACCGTTGCAAAGCAGCCTGTGTGCTGAAGAGGCCCAGCACTAGCTTTCCCTGCTGGTTCTTCTGCTGTGGGAGCAGATGCCACTGTTCTTTCTGTGCTGACTGTGTTGCTGCCAGCAGAGAGCAGGCTCTGAACTGATTCCATTCAAATGCTTTTCCTGTATGAAAGGGAGCAGTGAAAGCAACGATGGATGCACCAATGTAAAGGTGATTGTGTGCTGAACAGGTCCAGCACAAGCTTTCAATCCTGGCTCTTCTGCTGTGGGAGCAGAAGCCAAACGTTCGTGCTGTACTCACTGTGCTGCTGGGCAACTGAAAGCGACCAGCTGAGAATTTGGATTCAAATGGAGTTTTAGGTATGAAACCGAGGAGAGACTGCAATGATGGTGACACCGTTGCAAAGCAGCCTGTGTGCTGAAGAGGCCCAGCACTAGCTTTCCCTGCTGGTTCTTCTGCTGTGGGAGCAGATGCCACTGTTCTTTCTGTGCTGACTGTGTTGCTGCGCAGCAGAGAGCAGGCTCTGAACTGATTCCATTCAAATGCTTTTCCTGTATGAAAGGGAGCAGTGAAAGCAACGATGGATGCACCAATGTAAAGGTGATTGTGTGCTGAACAGGTCCAGCACCAGCTTTCAATCCTGACACTTCTGTTGTGGGAGCAGCGACCAGCTGAGAATTTGGATTCAAATGGAGTTTTAGGTATGAAACCGAGGAGAGACTGCAATGATGGTGACACCGTTGCAAAGCAGCCTGTGTGCTGAAGAGGCCCAGCACTAGCTTTCCCTGCTGGTTCTTCTGCTGTGGGAGCAGATGCCACTGTTCTTTCTGTGCTGACAG
>NW_026915254.1:0-4947 GCF_034315485.1 Pezoporus occidentalis
TTATAATGGGGATAATGGGGTTATAATGGGGTTATAATGGGGTTATAATGGGGGATAATGGGGTTATAATGGGGATAATGGGGAATAATGGGGTTATAATGGGTTATAATGGGGGATAATGGGGGATAATGGGGTTAAAATGGGGTTATAATGGGGTTATAATGGGGTTATAATGGGGGATAATGGGGTTATAATGGGGGATACTGGGGGATAATGGGGTTATAATGGGGGTTATAATGGGGTTATAGGGGGTTATAATGGGGTATAATGGGGTATAATGGGGTTATAATGGGGTATAATGGGGTTATAATGGGGTTATAATGGGGTGTAATGGGGTTATAATGGGGTGTAATGGGGTATAATGGGGTTATAATGGGGTATAATGGGGTTATAATGGGGTTATAATGGGGTTATAATGGGGTTATAATGGGGTTATAATGGGGTTATAATGGGGGATAATGGGGTTATAATGGGGGATAATGGGGGATAATGGGGTTATAATGGGGTTATAATGGGGGATAATGGGGTTATAATGGGGTTATAATGGGGTTATAATTATAATGGGGTATAATGGGGTTATAATGGGTTATAATGGGGTTATAATGGGGTTATAATGGGGTTATAGGGGGTTATAATGGGGTTATAATGGGGTTATAATGGGGTTATAATGGGGTTATAATGGGGTTATAATGGGTTATAATGGGGTTATAATGGGGTTATAATGGGGTTATAATGGGGTTATAATGGGGTTATAATGGGGTTATAATGGGTTATAATGGGTTATAATGGGGTTATAATGGGTTATAATGGTTTATACTGGTGTCCATACTGGTCCATACTGGTGCAGGACCCTGGCCCCCTCCATGACCGATGCCGTGACCCACGTGGTGACAGCGCAGGGCTGGGACAAGGCCTTCGACCAGGTGGGGGTGTGGCCTGACCCCTCCCTTCCTAAGCCCCGCCCCTTTCCTAAGCCCCTCCCCTTTAACGCAGGCTCTGGAGCTCCGCCCCTCGCTGACCATCGTCCGCCCCCATTGGCTGCTGCGCTGCGGGGAACAGCTCCGCCCCCTCCCGGCCCAGCCCTTTGCCGTCGTGCCGACGGACGTGACGTCACTGTGACGTCACTGTGACGTCATCGCGCTGCCCAACCCCCCCCCGTGTCTCCCACACACACACACTTCATTTTTGAGGTGAATTAAAGCGATTTTGGGTAATTTCGTTTGTGTGAAGGAGGGGGAGGAGGGGACCACACAAAGAGGGGTGTTGCTGCTTTAAGGGGGGGGGTCATCACATTGAAGCCGTTGCCCCTTTAAGACGTTGCCCCTTTAAGACGTTGCCCCTTTAAGACGTTGCCCCTTTAAGACATTGCCCCTTTAAGGTCATTGCCCCTTTAAGGCTATTGCCTCTTCAAGACGTTGCCCCTTTAAGGCTACTGTCCCTTTAAGCCCATTGCCCCTTTAAGGCTATTTCCCCTTTAAGTCCTTGCCCCTTTAAGACCATTGCCACTTGAAGCCATAGCCCCATAAGCCATTGCCCCTTGAAGACCATTGCCCTTTTAAGACATAGCCCCATAAGGCTATTTACCCTTTAAGCCATTGCCCCTTTAAGGCTATTGCCCCTTTAAGACATAGCCCCATAAGGCTATTGACCCTTTAAGCCTATTGCCCATTTAAGCCATTGCCCCTTTAAAGCTATTGCCCTTTAAAGCCATTGCCCCTTTAAGACATAGCCCCATAAGGCTATTGCCCCTTTAAAGCCATTGCGCCTTTAACCCCATTGCCCCTTTAAGGCTATTGCCCCTTTAAGACCATTGCTCCTTTCAGGCTATGGCCCCTTTAAGGCTATTGCCCCTTTAAGCCATTGCCCTTTTAAAGCCATTGCCCCTTTAAGGCTATTTCACCTTTAAAGCCATTGCCCCTTTAAGCCATTGCCCCTTTAAGCGCATTGCCCCTTTAAAGCCATTGCCCCTTTAAGCCATTGCCCCTTTAAGCCATTGCCCCTTTAAAGCCATTGCCCCTTTAAGACCATTGCTCCTTTCAGGCTATGGCCCCTTTAAGCCATTGCCCCTTTAAAGCCATTGCCCCTTTAAGACCATTGCTCCTTTCAGGCTATGGCCCCTTTAAGGCTATTGCCCCTTTAAAGCCATTGCCCCTTCAAGCCATTGCCCCTTTAAGCCATTGCCCCTTTAAGCCCATTGCCCCTTTAAGACCATTGCTCCTTTCAGGCTATGGCCCCTTTAAGCCCATTGCCCCTTTAAGCCATTGCCCCTTTAAGCCATTGCCCCTTTAAGGCTATTTCGCCTTTAAAGCCATTGCCCCTTTAAGCCATTGCCCCTTTAAGGCCATTGCCCCTTTAAGCGCTGCCTCTTAAAGGGGCTACGTCCCCATTTCCTGCCCTCTTTGGTGGGCCCTCCCTCAATTCCCCTTCCCCCCCCCCCTTACCCACATGGAGGCAACCAATCAACGTTGAGCTTTATTGTGGGGCCCACCCGGCCTGGAACATGCTAAGAACATGCTAAGAACATACATAGTGTGTGGGGGAGGGGAGAGGACCAATGGGAGGCCGCAATAAATAAGGGGGGGGGGAGGGGGGGGCGCGGTGACGTCAGCGGAGCAGGAGGGGGAGGGGCAGCAGCAGGAGGGGGAGGGGCCCCAGAGGGGGAGGGGCGGCCCCACGTGGCCCCACGGTGACCGGAAACGCGTTGGGGGCGGGGGGGGGAGGGGCGGGGCAGAGAGGGGGCGGGGCCTCGCCCCTCAGGACGCCGCCATTGGCTGGCGGAGCCGTGACGTCATCCGGGCGGCGGGGCTCGGCGGTGGGGCCCACCGCGGTGGTGGCATCTCCATTGGCTTCAATGGGGAGACCCACAGTGACATTGGGGTCCACGGTGACCACATGTGGGTCAGTGACCCCCATAACAACGTCCCTATGGGTGCCCCCCATGTCCCCATCACCCCCTTGGGGCGCCCCATTGGGTGCTATGGGGCTGGTGGCCTCTCCATAGGCTTCAATGGGGTGACCCATAGGGTCCCTATGGTCTTGGGTGACCACATATGGGTCAGTGACCCCCATAACGACATCCCTATGGGTGCCCCCCATGTCCTCATCACCCCCTTGGGGTGCCCCATTGGGTGCTATGGGGCTGGTGGCATCTCCATAGGCTTCAATGGGGTGACCCATAGCGCCCTTAGAGTCCATGGTGACCACATGTGGGTCATTGACTCCCATAACGACATCCCTATGGCTGCACCCCATGGCTCCATCACCCCCTTGGGGTGCCCCATTGGGTGCTATGGGGCTGGTGGCATCTCCATAGGCTTCAATGGGGGCACCCATAGGGTCCCTATGGTCTTGGGTGACCACATATGGGTCAGTGACCCCCATAATTACATCCCTATGGGTGCCCCCCATGGTTCCATCACCCCCTTGGGGCGCCCCATTGGGTGCTATGGGGCTGGTGGCCTCTCCATAGGCTTCAATGGGGTGACCCACAGTTCCCTTAGGGTCCATAGTGACCCCATATGGGTCAGTGACCCCCATAACGACATCCCTATGGGTGCCCCCCATGTCCCCATCACCCCCTTGGGGTGCCCCATTGGGTGCTATGGGGCTGGTGGCATCTCCATAGGCTTCAATGGGGTGACCCATAGGGTCCCTATGGTCTTGGGTGACCCCATATGGGTCAGTGACCCCCATAAGAACACCGCTATGGGTGCCCCCCATGGCCCCATCACCCCCTTGGGGTGCCCCATTGGGTGCTATGGGGCTGGTGGCATCTCCATAGGCTTCAATGGGGTGACCCATAGGGTCCCTATGGCCTTGGGTGACCACATATGGGTCAGTGACCCCCATAATGACATCCCTATGGGTGACCCCCATGGCTCCATCACCCCCTTGCGGTGCCCCATTGGGTGCTATGGGGCTGGTGGCATCTCCATAGGCTTCAATGGCGTGCCCCATAGGGTCCCTATGGTCTTGGGTGACCCCATATGGGTCAGTGACCCCCATAATTACATCCCTATGGGTGCTCCCCATGGTTCCATCACCCCCTTGGGGTGCCCCATTGGGTGCTATGGGGCTGGTGGCCTCTCCATAGGCTTCAATGGGGTGACCCATAGCGCCCTTAGGGTCCATGGTGACCCCATATGGGTCAGTGACCCCCATAACAACGTCCCTATGGGTGCCCCCCATGGTTCCATCACCCCCTTGGGGTGCCCCATTGGGTGCTATGGGGCTGGTGGCATCTCCATAGGCTTCAATGGGGTGCCCCATAGGGTCCTTGGGGCCCATGGTGACCCCATATGGGTCAGTGACCCCCATAACGACATCCCTATGGGTGCCCCCCATGGCTCCATCACCCCCTTGGGGTGCCCCATTGGGTGCTATGGGGCTGGTGGCATCTCCATAGGCTTCAGTGGGGTGACCCATAGCGTCCTTAGGGTCCATGGTGACCCCATATGGGTCAGTGACCCCCATAACGACATCACTATGGGTGCCCCCAATGTCCTCATCACCCCCTTGGGGTGCCCCATTGGGTGCTATGGGGCTGGTGGCCTCTCCATAGGCTTCAATGGGGTGACCCATAGGGTCCCTATGGTCTTGGGTGACCCCATATGGGTCAGTGACCCCCATAACGACATCCCTATGGGTGCCCCCCATGGTTCCATCACCCCCTTGGGGTGCCCCATTGGGTGCTATGGGGCTGGTGGCATCTCCATAGGCTTCAATGGGGTGCCCCATAGCGCCCTTAGGGTCCATGGTGACCCCATATGGGTCAGTGACCCCCATAACGACGTCCCTATGGGTGCCCCCCATGTCCCCATCACCCCCTTGGGGTGCCCCATTGGGTGCTATGGGGCTGGTGGCATCTCCATAGGCTTCAATGGGGGCACCCATAGGGTCCCTATGGTCTTGGGTGACCACATATGGGTCAGTGACCCCCATAACAAC
>NW_026915255.1:0-3932 GCF_034315485.1 Pezoporus occidentalis
AATGGGACTCTATGAAGCTGTAATGGGGTCTATGAGGCTATTCTGGGGCTCTATGGAGCAATAATGGGACTCTACGAGTAAATAATGGGGCTCTATGTTGCAATCATGGTGCTCTATGAGGCAATAATGGGGCTCTGATGCAATAATGAGGCTCTATGAGGTTATAATGGGCCTCTATGATGCAATAATGGGGCTCTGTGAGGCAATAATGCGGCTCTATGAGGCTATAATGATGTCTTTGAGGCTATAATGGGCCTCTATGAGGTTATAATGGGGATGTGTTAGGCTATAATAGGGTTTATACGGCAATAATGGGGCTCTATGATGCAATAATGGAGCTCTATGAGGCAATAATGGGGCTCTATGAGGCAATAATTGGGTTCTATGACGATATAAAGGGGCTCTAGGACGCAATAATGGGGCTCTATGAGGCAATACTGGGGCTCTATGAGGCAATAATGGGGTTCTATTTCGCAACAATGGGGCTCTATGAGGCAATAATGGGGTTCTATGAGGTTATAATGGAGCTCTATGAGGGAATACTGGGGCTCTATGAGGCAATAGTGGGGCCCCATGTGGTTATAAAGGGGCTCTATGATGCAATAATGGGGCTCTATGAGGCTATAATGGGGTATATGAGGCAATAATGGGGCTCTATGAGGCAATAACGGGGCTCTATTAGGCAATAATGAGGCTCTATGACGCTCTAATGAGGTCTACGAGGCTATAATGGCGTCTATGGGGTTATAATGGGGCTTATACCAATGCGCGCAGCATGGGAAATAAACAGGAGGAGTTGGAAACTTGTGTTAAGTCAGGAGACTATGATCTGGTGGCAATTACAGAGACTTGGTGGGACAGCTCACATGACTGGAATATAGTCATGGAGGGCTATGTCCTTTTTAGGAAAGACAGGCCAGCCAGGAGGGGTGGTGGGGTTGCTCTTTATGTGCGGGAGCAACTACAATGCACCGAGTTCTATCCGGGGACAGATGATGAGCGAGTTGAGAGTCTGTGGATGAGAATTAAGGGGCAGGCTGGCAGGGGGGATACTGTTGTAGGTGTCTGTTACAGACCACCAGATCAGGGTGAGGAAGTTGACGAGGCCTTCTACAGGCAGCTGAGAGAGGCCTCACAGTCACAGGCCGTGGTCGTCATGGGGGATTTTAACTTCCCTGATGTTTGCTGGAAGGACCACTCGGCAACCCAGCCGCAGTCCAGGAGGTTCCTCCAGTGTGTGGATGATAACTTCCTCCTGCAAATGGTGGATGAGCCGACCAGGAGAGGAGCGCTGCTGGATCTCATCCTCACTAACAAGGAGGGTCTGGTTGAAGCAGTAAGGGTAGAGGGCTGCCTTGGTTGCAGCGACCACGAGATGGTGAAGTTCAGGATCTTGTGTGGTAGGACTAGTAGAATACCAAGTAGAATTGCAACCCTGGACTTTAGCAGGGCAAACTTTGGCCTTTTCAAGCAATTGCTAGGGGAAATTCCATGGGCAAGGCTGCTTGAAGGAAAAGGGGCCCAAGATAGTTGGGTGACATTCAAGGACTGCTTTTTCCGTGCTCAAGATCGGAGCATCCCGACACGTAGGAAGTCAAGGAAGAGGGCCAAGAGACCTGTGTGGCTAAATAGGGAATTGCTGGGTATGCTCAAGTGGAAGAGGAGAGTTTACAGGTCATGGAAGGAGGGGCTGGCCACTTGGGAGGAATATAAGGCTGCTGCTAGGGGATGTAGGAAGGCAGCTAGGAGGACTAAGGCTTCCTTAGAATTAAACCTGGCAAGAAGGGTCAAGGACAGCAAAAAGAGCTTTTTCAAATACATGGCAGACAAAACTAACACCAGAGGCAATGTAGGCCCACTGATGAACGGGATGGGTGCCCTGGTGACAGAAGATGCAGAGATGGCAGAGTTACTGAATGCCTTCTTTGTCTCTGTCTACTCTGCTGCAGGCAGTCCTGAAGAGCCCTATACCCCTGAGACCTTAGATGAAGTCAGGTCGACGGAGCGACTTGCCTTAGTCGATGAGGAATGGGTTAGAGATCAGTTGAGCAATCTGGACGTCCATAAATCCATGGGTCCAGATGGGATGCACCCGCGGGTGCTGAGGGAACTGGCGGAAGTCATTGCTAGACCACTCGCCATCATCTTTACCAAGTCCTGGGAAACGGGAGAGGTGCCTGAGGACTGGAGGAAAGCAAATGTCACTCCGGTCTTCAAAAAGGGCAAGAAGGAGGACCCGGGTAACTATAGACCGGTCAGCCTCACCTCCATCCCTGGGAAAGTGATGGAACACCTTGTCCTTGGTGCCATCTTAAAGCATATCAAGGATAAGAGGGTTATGAGGGGCAGTCAACATGGCTTCACCAGGGGGAAATCATGTTTGACCAATCTCTTAGCCTTTTATGAGGAAATAACACGGTGGATGGATGATGGCAGAGCGGTGGATGTGGTCTACCTTGACTTCAGCAAAGCCTTTGACACAGTCTCCCACAGCATCCTCACGGCTAAATTGAGGAAGTGTGGACTGGATGACCAGGTAGTGAGGTGGACTGCGAACTGGCTGAAGGAGAGAAGCCAGAGAGTTGTAGTCTATGGGGCTGAGTCTAGTTGGAGGCCTGTAACTAGTGGAGTGCCTCAAGGGTCAGTACTGGGACCGGTATTATTTAATATATTCATCAATGATTTAGATGAGGGAATTGAGTGTACTATCAGCAAGTTTGCTGATGACACTAAGCTGGGAGGAGTGGCTGACACGCCAGAAGGCTGTGCTGCCATCCAGCGAGACCTGGACAGGCTGGAGAGTTGGGCAGGGAATAACGGGATGAAATATAACAAGGGAAAGTGTAGAGTCCTGCATCTGGGCAGGAACAACCCCAGGTTCCAGTATAGGTTGGGGAACGACCTGCTAGAGAGCCGTGTAGGGGAGAGGGACCTGGGGGTCCTAGTGGACGACAGGATGACCATGAGCCAACACTGTGCCCTTGTGGCTAAGAAGGCCAAGAGGCAATAATGGGGCTCTATGAGGCAATAATGGGGCTCTATGTCCCAACAATGGGGCTCTAGGAGGCTATAATGAAGTCTATGAGGCAATAACGGGGCTCTATGTGGTTATAAAGGGTCTCTATGATGCAATAATGTGGCTCTATGAGGCTATAATGGGGCTCTATGAGGTTATAATGGGGCTCTACTAGGCTATAATGAAGTCTATGAGGCAATAACGGGGCTCTATGTGGTTATAAAGGGTCTCTGTGATGCAATAATGTGGCTCTATGCGCCAATAATGGGGCTCTAAAACGCAATACTGGGGCTCTACGAGGTAATAATGGGGCTCTATTAGGCAATACTGGGGCTCTGTGAGTCAGTACTGGGGCTCTATAATACAATAATGGGGCTCTATGGCGTAAGAATGGGGCGCTATGATGCAATAGTGGGGCTCTATGAGGCAATAATGGGGCTCTATGAGGCTATGCTGGGGCTCTATGAGGCTATGCTGGGGTCTGTGAGGCTATGCTGGGGTCTATGAGGCTATAATAGGATTAATGAGGCAATAATGGGGCTCTGTGATGCAATAATGGAACACTAGGAAGCAATAATGGGGCTCTATAACGCAATACTGGGGCTCTACGAGGTAATAATGGGGCTCTATGAGGCAATAACGGGGCTCTATGACGCAATACTGGGGCTCAATGATGGCTATAATGAGGTCTATGAGGCTATAATGGGGCTCTATGTGGTTATAATTGGGTCTATGAGGCTATTCTGGGGCTCTATGAGGCAATACTGGGGCTCTGTGACGCAATATTGGGGCTCTATGTTGTTATAAAAAGGCTCTATGTGGCAATAATGAGGCTCTATGAGGCAACAATGGGGGTCTATGAGGAAATAATGGGGCTCTATTAGGCAATAGGCAATAATGGGGCTCTATGAAGCAA
>NW_026915256.1:0-2648 GCF_034315485.1 Pezoporus occidentalis
TGAGTCCTCTATGAGTCCTCTATGACTCCTCTATGAGACCTCTATGACTCCTCTATGAGTCCTCTATGACTCCTCTATGACTCCTCTATGACTCCTCTATGACTCCTCTATGACTCCTCTATGACTCCTCTATGACTCCTCTATGACTCCTCTATGACTCCTCTATGACTCCTCTATGACTCCTCTATGACTCCTCTATGACTCCTCTATGACTCCTCTATGACTCCTCTATGACTCCTCTATGACTCCTCTATGACTCCTCTATGACTCCTCTATGACTCCTCTATGACTCCTCTATGACTCCTCTATGACTCCTCTATGACTCCTCTATGACTCCTCTATGACTCCTCTATGACTCCTCTATGACAGTATGACTCCTCTATGACTCCTCTATGACTCCTCTATGACTCCTCTATGACTCCTCTATGACAGTATGACTCCTCTATGACTCCTCTATGACTCCTCTATGACTCCTCTATGACAGTATGACTCCTCTATGACTCCTCTATGACTCCTCTATGACTCCTCTATGACTCCTCTATGAGTCCTCTATGAGTCCTCTATGAGTCCTCTATGACTCCTCTATGACTCCTCTATGACTCCTCTATGACTCCTCTATGACTCCTCTATGACTCCTCTATGACAGTATGACTCCTCTATGACTCCTCTATGACTCCTCTATGACTCCTCTATGACTCCTCTATGACTCTATGACTCCTCTACGACTCCTCTATGACTACTCTATGACTCCTCTATGACTCCTCTATGACTCCTCTATGACTCCTCTATGACTCCTCTATGACAGTATGACTCCTCTATGACTCCTCTATGACTCTATGACTCTATGACTCCACTCCTCTATGACACCTCTATGACTCCTCTATGACTCCTCTATGACTCCTCTATGACTCCTCTATGACTCCTCTATGACTCCTCTATGACTCCTCTATGACTCCTCTATGACTCCTCTATGACTCCTCTATGACTCCAGTATGACTCCTCTATGACTCCTCTATGACTCCTCTATGACTCCTCTATGACTCCTCTATGACTCCTCTATGACTCCTCTATGACTCCTCTATGACAGTATGACTCCTCTATGACTCCTCTATGACTCCTCTATGACTCCTCTATGACTCCTCTATGACTCCTCTATGACTCCTCTATGACTCCTCTATGACTCCTCTATGACTCCTCTATGACTCCTCTATGACTCCTCTATGACTCCTCTATGACTCCTCTATGACTCCTCTATGACTCCTCTATGACTCCTCTATGACTCCTCTATGACTCCTCTATGACTCCTCTATGACTCCTCTATGACTCCTCTATGACTCCTCTATGACTCCTCTATGACTCCTCTATGACTCCTCTATGACTCCTCTATGACTCCTCTATGACTCCTCTATGACTCCTCTATGACTCCTCTATGACTCCTCTATGACTCCTCTATGACTCCTCTATGACTCCTCTATGACTCCTCTATGACTCCTCTATGACAGTATGACTCCTCTATGACTCCTCTATGACTCCTCTATGACTCCTCTATGACTCCTCTATGACTCCTCTATGACTCCTCTATGACTCCTCTATGACTCCTCTATGACTCCTCTATGACTCCTCTATGACTCCTCTATGACTCCTCTATGACTCCTCTATGACTCCTCTATGACTCCTCTATGACTCCTCTATGACTCCTCTATGACTCCTCTATGACTCCTCTATGACTCCTCTATGACTCCTCTATGACTCCTCTATGACTCCTCTATGACTCCTCTATGACTCCTCTATGACTCCTCTATGACTCCTCTATGACTCCTCTATGACTCCTCTATGACTCCTCTATGACTCCTCTATGACTCCTCTATGACTCCTCTATGACTCCTCTATGACTCCTCTATGACTCCTCTATGACTCCTCTATGACTCCTCTATGACTCCTCTATGACTCCTCTATGAGTCCTCTATGACTCCTCTATGACTCCTCTATGACTCCTCTATGACTCCTCTATGACTCCAGTATGACTCCTCTATGACTCCTCTATGACAGTATGACTCCTCTATGACTCCTCTATGACAGTATGACTCCTCTATGACTCCTCTATGACTCCTCTATGACTCCTCTATGACTCCTCTATGACTCCTCTATGACTCCTCTATGACTCCTCTATGACAGTATGACTCCTCTATGACTCCTCTATGACTCCTCTATGACTCCTCTCTGACTCCTCTATGACTCCTCTATGACTCCTCTATGACTACTCTATGACTCCTCTATGACTCCTCTATGACAGTATGACTCCTCTATGACTCCTCTATGACAGTATGACTCCTCTATGACTCCTCTATGACTCCTCTATGACTCCTCTATGACTCCTCTATGACTCCTCTATGACTCCTCTATGACTCCTCTATGACTCCTCTATGACTCCTCTATGACTCCTCTATGAGAGTATGACTTTTCTATGACTCCTCTATGACTCCTCTATGACTCCGCTATGACTCCTCTATGAGTCCTCTATGACTCTTCTATGAGTCCTCTATGACTCCTCTATGACTCCTCTATGACTCCTCTATGACTCCTCTATGACTCCTCTATGACTCCTCTATGACTCCTCTATGACCTCTATGACTCCTCTTATGACTCCT
>NW_026915257.1:0-7500 GCF_034315485.1 Pezoporus occidentalis
ATGGACCCCCATGGAGCCCTATGGACCCCCCCATGGACCCCCATGGACCCCCCATGGACCCCCCATAGACCCCCATGGACCCCACATAGATCCCCATTAACCCCCCATAGATCCCCATTAACCCCCATTGATCCCCATGGACCCCCCATGGACCCCCATGGAGCCCTATGGACCCCCCATGGACCCCCCATAGACCCCCCCCATGGACCCCCATGGAGCGTCCTATAGACCCATATGGAGCCCCCCATGGACCCCTATGGAGCCCTATGGACCCCCCCATGGACCCCCATGGACCCCTCTAGACCCCCCTGGACCCCTATGGACCCCCCATGGACCCCCCCATAGACACCAAGGACCCCCCCATAGACACCCCTATGGACCCCCCCATGGACCCCCCATGGACCCCCCATGGACCCCCCCATGGAGCCCTATAGACCCCCATGGACCCCCCCATAGGTCCCCCCATGGGGCCCCCCATGGACCCCCCATGGACCCCCCATAGATCCCCATTAACCCCCATTGATCCCCATGGACCCCACATAGATCCCCATTAACCCCCCCATGGACCCCCCATAGATCCCCATGGACCCCTATGGACCCCCCATAGACCCGCCATAGACCCCTATGGAGCCCCCCATGGACCCCTATGGACCCCCCCATGGACCCCCCCATGGACCCCCCCATAGATCCCCCCATGGACCCCCCCATGGACCCCCCCCATGGACCCCCCCCATAGACACCAAGGACCCCCCCATGGACCCCCCATGGACCCCCCCATAGACCCCTGGACCACTATGGACCCCCATAGACCACCCTATGGACCCCTATGGTTCCCCTTATAGACCCCTATGGACCCTCCCCATGGACCCCTATGCACCCCTATGGACACCGTCATAGAACACTAAGGACCCCTTATGGGACCCCCTCATGGACCCCCTCATGGACCCCCTCATGGACCCCTATGGACCCCCCATGGACCACCCCATGGCCCCCCCAATGGACCCCCATAGACCCCTATGGACCCCCATGGATCCCTATGGACCCCCCATGGACCACCCCATGGACACCCCCATGGCCCCCCCAATGGACCCCCATAGACCCATATGGACCCCCATGGATCCCTATGGACCACCAATGGACCCCCATAGACCCCTATGGACCCCCCCTGGAGTCCCCCCTTGGACACCATGGACCACCCCCCCCCATGAACTGCCCTGGGAACCCCCATGGACCCCTCTATGGACACCCCATGGACCCCCATGGACACCACGTAGACACCTCCAGAACCTCCCATGGACCCCCCCACATCCGTCCTGCCCCCCCCGGTGTCCCCATGGGAGCTGTGGGGTGGGAACTGGGGGCCTTGAGTGCTGCAATAAAGCCTTGGAGATGAAGAGGGAGCTGGTTTGGTGCTGGGACGCTGCTGGGGGCTGGGTCTGTCTTGGGGTGCTGGGGTCCCCATTGGGGTGCTGGGGTCCATCCATGGTGCTGGGGTCGCTATGGGGGTGTGAGGATCCATCCAGAGGTAGCTGGGTCTCTCCTGGGGCGCCGAGGATCCATCCTAGGGTGCCAGGAGCCCCCTTGGGGACCAAGGACCACCTGGATGCTAGGATCCACCCCCAGGGTGCCAGGGACCATTTTGGGGTGCCAGGCTCCATCTGGAGGTACCAAGCCCCCTCCTGATGTCCCACACGCCAGGATTCCCACCTGGCTGCCAGGACCCATCCTGGAGTGCTGGGGTCTATCTTGAGGTGCCAGGACCCATCTTGCATCCATCCTGGATCCATCCTGTATCCATCATCCATCCATTCCATCCATTCATCATCCATCCATCCATCCATCATCCATCCATCCATCCATCATCCATCCATCCATCATCCATCCATCCATCCATCCATCCATCCATCCATCCATCCATCATCCATCCATCCATCATCCATCATCCATCCATCCATCCATCCATCCATCCATCCATCCATCCATCATCATCCATCCATCCATCCATCATCCATCCATCATCCATCCATCATCCATCCATCCATCCATCATCCATCCATCATCCATCCATCCATCATCCATCCATCCATCATCCATCCATCCATCCATCCATCCATCCATCCATCCATCCATCCATCCATCCATCCATCATCCATCCATCCATCCATCCAGCCATCCATCCATCCATCCATCATCCATCCATCATCCATCCATCATCCATCCATCATCCATCCATCCATCCATCCATCCATCCATCCATCCATCATCCATCCATCATCCATCCATCCATCCATCCATCCATCCATCCATCCATCATCCATCCATCCATCCATCCATCATCCATCCATCCATCCATCCATCCATCCATCCATCATCCATCCATCATCCATCCATCCATCCATCATCCATCCATCCATCCATCATCCATCCATCATCCATCCATCCATCATCCATCCATCCATCATCCATCCATCCATCATCCATCCATCCATCCATCCATCCAGCATCCATCCATCCATCCATCCATCATCCATCCATCCATCATCCATCCATCCATCCATCCATCCATCCATCCATCCATCATCCATCATCCATCCCTCCATCCATCCATCCATCCATCCATCATCCATCATCCATCCATCCATCCATCCATCCATCCATCCATCCATCCATCATCCATCATCCATCCATCCATCCATCCATCCATCCATCCATCCATCCATCCATCATCCATCCATCCATCCATCCATCCATCCATCCATCATCCATCCATCCATCCATCCATCCATCCATCCATCCATCCATCCATCCATCCATCCATCATCATCCATCCATCCATCCATCCATCCATCCATCCATCCATCCATCCATCCATCATCCATCCATCCATCCATCCATCCATCCATCCATCCATCCATCCATCCATCCATCATCATCCATCCATCCATCCATCATCATCCATCCATCCATCCATCCATCCATCCATCCATCCATCCATCCATCCATCCCTGGGTGCCAGATTCTGTTCCCGGGTGCCAGCACCTCTCTTGGGGTGCCAGTGTCCATCCTGGATCCATCCTGGATCCATCCATCCATCCCAAGGTGCAAGGATCCATCCTGGGGTACAAGGACCTGTCCCACCCTGCCATGGGGCGTCTATGGGGTGTCTGTGGGGTGTCTATGGGATGTGTATGGGGTGTCTATGGGGTGTGTATGGGGTGTCTGTGGGGTGTGTATGTGATGTCTGTGTGATGTGTATGGGGTGTCTATGAGGTGCCTGCAGGATGTCTATGAGATGTCTCTGGGGTGTCTCTGGGATGCCTTTGGGGTGTCTATGGGGTGTCTATGGGATGTGTATGGGGTGTCTATGGGATGTGTATGGGGTGTCTGTGTGATGTGTATGGGGTGTCTATGAGGTGCCTGCAGGATGTCTCTGGGTGTCTCTGGGTGTCTATGGGATGCCTTTGGGGTGTCTATGGGGTGTCTATGGGCTGGACCCCTCAGCGTCCCCCCAAGCCCAGATTCCCTTCGGGATACAGACTGCATTCCCACCCATCCCTTCTCCACCCGGAGCCTGAGGCTCGGCCCCAGGAGATTCTCTGCTGTCTCGTACGAGGGTTGAGCCCAGGGAGGAAAACTGTGGGAACCTTTTAGTTCCATATTCTGGGAATGCTGTGGGAGCGTCCCGTCCATGGGGCTGTGTGTTAGAAGTGGGGCCACAGAGACCCCAACTCCCTCCAAGAGGAGGGGACCCCCCTTGGTACCCCTGTCATCCAGAGGCACAGGGAGGGGTGAAGCCGCCCAACTTGGGGGTCCCAGTCCCTCCATTGGGATCCAGCCTTGGGAATGCTGTATGGAGGGGGTGTTCAGTGGGATTTTCCACCCCCTTGGTGGGGACAAGGAGGGATTCTTGTTGGGGAAGGTCTATGGGGGTCCCCGGGGTGTTCCCCATGGGGGCTCCATGGAGGGGATCCCATTTGGGAAGAGGGATAAAGCCAACAGGGACTTTGCCCTGGGTTACACATGGCTGTCAGCAGAGAGGCTGGACCCTGCTCCCATGGGATGGGGTGGGGGGTTTGGGGGGGCTGAATGGATGATGGATGGAGGACGTATGGGTGCATGGATGGATGGATGGATGGATGGATGGATGGATGGATGATGGATGATGGATGGATGGATGGATGGATGGATGGATGGATGGATGATGGATGGATGATGGATGGATGATGGATGGATGGATGATGGATGATGATGGATGGATGGATGGATGGATGGATGGATGGATGGATGGATGATGGATGGATGGATGATGATGATGGATGATGATGGATGGATGGATGATGGATGGATGGATGGATGGATGGATGGATGGATGGATGGATGATGGATGGATGGATGGATGGATGGATGATGGATGGATGGATGGATGGATGGATGGATGATGGATGATGGATGGATGATGGATGGATGGATGATGAATGGATGGATGATGGATGGATGGATGATGGATGGATGGATGGATGGATGGATGATGGATGGATGGATGGATGGATGGATGGATGGATGGATGGATGATGGATGGATGGATGGATGGATGGATGGATGATGGATGGATGATGGATGGATGGATGGATGGATGGATGGATGGATGGATGGTGGATGGATGATGGATGGATGATGGATGGATGATGGATGGATGGATGGATGGATGGATGGATGATGGATGGATGGATGATGGATGGATGGATGGATGGATGGATGGATGATGGATGGATGATGGATGATGGATGGATGGATGGATGGATGGATGGATGGATGGATGATGGATGGATGGATGATGGATGGATGGATGGATGGATGGATGGATGGATGGATGGATGATGGATGGATGATGGATGATGGATGGATGGATGGATGGATGGATGATGGATGGATGATGGATGATGGATGGATGGATGGATGATGGATGGATGGATGGATGATGTATGGATGGATGGATGATGGATGGATGGATGGATGATGGATGGATGGATGGATGGATGATGGATGGATGGATGGATGGATGGATGGATGGATGGATGATGGATTAATGACGGATGGATGGATGGATGGATGGATGATGGATGGATGATGGATGATGGATGGATGGATGGATGGATGATGGATGGATGGATGATGGATGGATGGATGATGGATGGATGGATGGATGGATGATGGATGGATGGATGATGGATGGATGGATGATGGATGGATGGATGGATGATGGATGGATGATGGATGGATGGATGATGATGGATGGATGATGGATGATGGACACCCGACGCTCTCCCCATAGCGATGTGTTTGGGCTCCTGCCTTTCCCCCTCGCTTCCAGCCGCTCCAACGCTTCCCGACCCACTTCCCGTCTCCATTCCCGGTCCGGGGGCGCCCTCTGCCTTCCGCTCCCATTACCGCCCATTAACGCGCTCCGCGATGGGGGGCCCTGTCCCCGGCCCCATTCCCAGCCTTGCGCCCCCTTTTCTCCCCCCCAACTCCATTTCCAAACCCCCCCCCCCCCTTCTTCCCGGGGTTCGGTTTTGGGGGGTCCCTTTGCTCCCCCCCTCCCGGGTTTTGGGGCTCTCGGGCCGCTGGGGGGCAGCAGAGGAGCAGGAATGGGAGCGGCGATGGGGGGGGGGTGGGGGTATTGGGGTTCCCGGCCCCCCCTAATGGGAACTGAGGCAGAGGGGGTGCTGGGGGGGGTCTGAGCCCCCCAGTGCGGCAGAAAGGGGGGGGAGCACGGTTGGGGGGGGGGGGGAGCTGAGCACAGGGAGGTTTCATGGGGGGCTGGAGGGCCCCCCCACTTTAATGCATCCCCCCCATTGGGTGCTGTTCCGCGTACCCCCAGCAGAGGGCACCCCAAACCCGCGCACCCATGGGTGCTGGCCTATGGGGGGGGCACCCATGGGTTCGCTGTCGCCTTCCCCATAGGGACCCGGGGTGGGGGGGGATCAGGCCCCCCCCCCCCCCAAGCGATGGGACCTGAAGCCCCATTTCAACTTCTGTGAGACCCCTCCACATCCAGCACCATGAGGGGCTCCTGCCCCACAACCCCTCCCATTGCTCCCCGCAGCCCCCCAAGTTTCGGGGACCCCTTTATAGTGAATGGGGGGGCGGAATCCCAAATATCGAGGGTTTTGGTAGGGGGTCTCCTGGGGGTCCTGCCCTATAGCGGGGTTGTTAAGGGGGTCCCTGCCCCATAGGGGGTGTTAAGGGGGTCCCTGCCCCACAGGGGGCTGTTAAGGGGGTCTATGGCTCATAGGGGTTGTTAAGGGGGTCCCTGCCCCATAGGGGGCTGTTATGGGGGTCCCTGCCCTATAGGGGGTTGTTATGGGGGTCCTGCCCCATGGGGGTTGTTAAGGGGGTCCCTGCCCCATAAGGTGTTGTTAAGGGGGTCCCTGCCCCATAGGGGGTTGTTATGGGGGTCCTGCCCCATAGGGGGCTGTTATGGGGGTCCCTGCCCTATAGGGGGTTGTTAAGGGGGTCCCTGCCCCATAGGGGTTGTTATGGGGGTCCCTGCCCATAGGGGGTTGTTATGGGGGTCCCTGCCCCATGGGGGTTGTTAAGGGGGTCCCTGCCCCATAGGGGGCTGTTATGGGGGTCCTGCCCCATAGGAGTTGTTAAGGGGGTCCCTGCCCCATAGGGGGCTGTTATGGGGGTCCTTCCCCATAGGGGGTTGTTAAGGGGGTCCCTGCCCCATAGGGGTTGTTATGGGGGTCCTTCCCCATAGGGGTTGTTATGGGGGTCCCTGCCCCATAGGGGGTTATTATGGGGGTCCTTCCCCATAGGGGGTTGTCAAGGGGGTCCCTGCCCTATAGGGGTTGTTATGGGGGTCCTTCCCCATAGGGGTTGTTAAGGGGGTCCCTGCCCTATAGGGGTTGTTATGGGGGTCCTTCCCCATAGGGGTTGTTAAGGGGGTCCCTGCCCCATAGCGGGGTTGGCCCCACCCGGGGCGGGTCCCGCAGGCCCGGACCTGCCCCGTCCAACGCCCGTCATTAGCGGCGGGGCCGGAGCCGCCCCAAGCGCAGCGCTCGGAGTTTCACATCACACCCAGCGCGGGGGGGAGGGGCCGAAACCCAACCCCCCCCCGACCCCCCCGGGAGCCCCCCCGGACCCTGTCTGCAATGAAGAACCCCGCACCGAGGGCATCCGGATGGGGGGGGGGGGGGCCCATGGGTCATTGGGAGCCCCCAAAGGGGGTGCTGGGGGTCCTTCCCCTGCTGGTGGGCACCGGGTGGGTGACCCCGATGGGGAGGGGTTGGGGGGGGTCTATGGGGCGGGGTGGGGCTGGGTCAGCTCCTGGCGCGGGGGTGCCCTATAGAGGGTGCTGTGCAGTTGTGGAGCCCGGGGAGCATGGGGTGGAGGGATGGAGCAGCGAGGGGTGGATGGGTGGATGATGGATGGATGATGGATGGATGGATGGATGGATGATGGATAGATGATGGATAGATGATGGATGATGGATGG